>NC_056726.1:1540559218-1540574218 GCF_019279795.1 Protopterus annectens
TGCATTATCATGAATTTTCTGAAGGATGTTGAGTCTTAAATGCAAATGTTTGTCATTATTTAATGAATTCAATCCTCAGCTATTTGCCAGAAAAGTACAGATGTTAGGAGGAACACACCAAAAATATGAGGCAAAAATCCAGACATTCTGCAAAAATCTGTACAGTTGAGAGGTATGATGTGGAGTTGGTCTATATAAGTTAGAGGTGTGGGGGTGGGGGTGAGGCTTGCCGCTGACCAGCTTGAGAGACACACAGGTTCATGGGTAGGTACTAGGCCAGCTGCCCTTGTGGGCCATTGTAAGTCTAGAAAATGAAAAAGTGGAAACCAGTACTGCACAAGAAAATCCAAAGCTTTAATTGGCAAACAGGTTAAGTACTTTCTTCCCTCTAAACAGGGACTTCCTCAGAACAATACTTTAGATTAAACCCAGCCCATTTTGTAAGTCTAGCCAGTTTTCCTTTTAGTGCTTGAAATAACCCATCCCAATTGGTGCTAGAATGACCTTACCCATTCCATGCTCCATAATTATATAGTGAGAATAACTGGGATCATACCATAGATAATTTGAGGATACTCATGCAGAAGACATTTAGATCCCAGGGCTGAGTACTTCTAATGTCATTTGACTTGCTCAAGTGGTGTAGGTCCATCAGCGTTGGGATGGAGGATGCTTTATATGCCAGACACGCATCACCTCTTAGCAGTCTGTAGGATACCAAATATAGTGACAGTGCTTTGAGGTTGTCCATGTAGGACATATTGTTTAGACATTGTATCCTTTCAGTAAGGTATCTCTGTGGGTGTTCTAGTTGTTCAACGTGTCTGGACAGACATATGCCAAAGGGGGCATTATACTTAATGACTGGCCTAATTAGGGCTGAATAAAGTGGGGCAATAACATCTCTAGCTCTAGACACAAACTCTTTGTTTATGAATGGTCCAATACAGAAGGACTTTCTTACAACAGTAGACATATGGTGGTTGGTTGGAAATTAGGTCAAAGTCCACATAAATTCCCAAATCCTGAACAACTGGATCAACTCTAAGGGGAAAATTGTCAGTGTGGTAGTTTCCTGGGGTAAAAGGCTTCCCAAATGTTGCAATAATGTATTTTTGACATTTAGTTTCATTCCTTTATTTTGAGACTGGTTATCTGTTTGGGACAAACTACCTGCAGTTTGGCTAAGTCATTTGTCGATTCATTGACTGCTCCTAGTTTAGTTATGTGCAAACCTAGTCATCCAGAGCCCTTTTGTATTGAATTTTACTCCAGAAAAGTAGATGCCAAACACGAGAGGTCTCAGCCCTGATCCTTGTGGGACTTCACTGATGATTGGTCTGTTTGCGTAGTAGCTTCCCCTGTTTTGATCTTCTCCAAAGGACTTAACAATTACTAAAAACTTCATCTTTTTTTTTTTTTACTTTTAGTTTTAATTTTTGACATTGACTGTTGCAAACATCTGTTTTTGGCCACTTAGAGCATCTGTATTTTGTTATTCTAGGTTTTATAGCAGTACCATATCAGAAATTTGCACAGAGAAGTCAGAGCATGGTGCATTTAAGAACATCAGAATAGCCACAGCATGTAAATGGATGTCCCAAGTATTGCTGATCTAAATGACAATGTTTACAGTCATTCATTAAACCACTAATTAGGGCTAAACACAAGAAAATCGTGCATATCAGAAAATCAGTAAGGAAGAACTCTGGAAATAAAAAGTAGAGATAAAAAGCACAGCTATAGGAAGAACGTGGAAAATAGGAAGTGGAAATAAAAGGTACATTTAGTACTGCAAAGAAATGAATCCTCCAACCTTCTAAATTTATGAAACTTTTATGTTACTTATCTAATGTACTAAAACTTAAAGTAGAATGTAATATCAATTATATTAGTATTAATTAGATGTGAAATATATATATATATATATATATATATATATATATATATATATATATACATGGATCTACTTAAATTAGTCAAACACTACTTAAGTCAACATGTGTAAGGCTGAATCAAATTGACCGACATTATGGATGTTGACATTCTACTGTGCACGCATTGAGAATTAATCTCGGCACAAAAAAAACAAAAAAAACAATGAATACCTAATTTTTTGCAGGGGTAAGCCCCTCTGCACTCTCCCATGTGAGGGCTCTAGCCACCGCACCCCTACTACTTATTTATCTGCGTCTATATTACAGCATCAAATGGGCTGTCAGCCAAATGCCCTTAATCTGACACATATAATACAAAATACAAAAACTCCTGAATGGCCAATGCAAAAAAAAAGACCATATGAAGTAGGGGGCTGTGCCCTCCAACGCCCCCCCCCCCCAACTAAATATACCAATTCCAAGGTCACACTACAGTGGAGGAAAGGGAAAATCTCATAAGTGAATATATTTTGTACAGGACTACAATGAAAAAGTAGCCTGCATAGGGCTTTGTGTAGGGATTTCCCACTCACATCACCCAGGGAAGTAGTTTAGACATTCTGTTTTTCTTTTTACAAACTATTTGTCAGTTTCATAACTCATATCCACTCCATTTACAGAGGACCACTCTTCTGCATTCTGCTGTGTGGGGGATGAAAGTTTTACCTTTTTAAATGTAATTTTATAATTTGTATTTTAATTTTAGAGGCAAATTAGTTCTTCCTACACAGAACAGCCTGCTAATAAGGTTAAATATATATTTTTAGAATGGTAACCCTTCCTTCAAGATACATCTCTGTTTATTTAGCAAAGCAATATCCACACAGCGAGGCCTCAGGACATATTTAACCACTGTAAATTAGAAAAAGAGATAACAATGCTTACAAAACAACCAGATAGATAAGATACTGGTTATATATAAATCAACCAAAGTTCTTAGATAGCCCAAGCAAGCTAATCCCAAGTTATCAGAGTCAGCATAGAAGTGATTTAACAAAGATAACCGTGGTGAATTGAGCACTGTGGTCACACACTGAAATGGGAAAAAGATAATCTTGTTAAGTGCTTTCTTAGCATGAAGGCCAGTCTTAACAGTACTTAAGGGTGCTAAGCAAAGTTTTGTTAAGCCCCCCCCCCCCAACGCTGTTAAGATTCGGTCCTCTGCTAGGGGCTAAATGTTGGTGTCAGATGGTAAACTGCAGCAGAAGGTAAAACAGCTTTTGTATAGGCCGTTACAACTGCACTCTGCCACATACATAAATAGAAATGTGTGGCAGAAAAATGTGTCTGAACAGCTTTTACATGTAGTTCTATTCAGGACCTCTTATATCTGCCTGTTTATGCCTCTCTCAGCTGTACCTAATTTTGTAGAAAGTCTCTGATTTTGCCTCAGATTTTTGTCCTGTCTCTTGCCAAATTTTGCAGTATTTAAAAATTGTCTCTGATTTTAATCCTTTGTTTTGCATTATTTTGTATTTATCCAGAATTTTTAAGCAAAGAAATTGACAGGAATGCTGCTGTTTGTTTCATAGCATGAAGAGCTTCACCAGATTACAAAGTCAGTAAATCACTTTGTGCTCCTATGTTTTCCCTTTGTATGTGTGTGCAGGGGGGAGGGGCACACACACACACACACACACACACACACACACACACACACACACACACACACACACACACACACACATGTGCGCTTGTGTATGTGTAGCTGGTAGTACATGGAGGAGATGAAGATGTAAGCATTAAAAAGAAACTATGATCAATGACCAATCATAACCTTTTAGTATGTATTCTTGATATGAATGCTAAGATTCACCTCTTCAGTTACATTTTTGATTTGAATTTCTTTTCATCCATATCTAAAACACATATGTCTATACACACTGAGCTGAGCGGAGGAGGTGCACTGATCACAACTCTGATCTGTGATATATAACAATAAGAATCCTGTTTTTTGCTTATGTTTACTAGTTATTGCTTATTCTAGCCATTTATAGCACTGTTTATTGTCTGTTGCATACTTTTACTGTATTTTATTGCTATAAACTAATCTGCATGGTTGTACTAACATTGTTTGCTTTACAGGGCCTGATAAATAAGGTTTTTACTGTCACACTGTTTGTAAAGCTTTTTTAGCTAGTTTCACTGTGTGAAAGGTATTAACTGGAAATTTTCTCCATTTGTTAAGCATCTGTTTGTTTGTTCTGATTTCCAAGAAGTCAAGAAGCGTATCATATAACTGATTTGTTTGCAGTTAAAATCATTCTCTAGAGTCTCTTTGCTCCTTTATCTGTTTAAAACCTTAATTTAGTGGCTCACTGCTATTTTTCTACTGTGATAAACATTTCTGTAGTGTTTTCTGCCTAAAATAGTTTTCCATCCTCCCTCCCTCCCTATTGGCATCTTGTTCTTATACTTGGTGGCTTTGCAGTTGCCCACCCGTACTGTAAATTTGATCTGGGACACTCTTCCCTGTCTAGTGTCATTAGCTCATTCTACCTAATACAGAGAGAACATTTGAGAAGGCCAACCCACTTAGTTTCTTAACCTTGAATTATCTTCTGTTCCTCTTTTCTCCCTTTCCACATTACAAAAAAAACACTTTGCTAGAATCTACCATTGCTAGAATCTTCTTGTGCTCTGACTGAGTGTGCTTCTCAAACAATCTAGAAATATAGAGCTGATAAGTATATTCTTTGGCACTTTTTAACTGTTAATAGTTCTGCACTGTCTTAATTTTTGCTTGACTGAATTATGTATATATTTGCTGGCATTGTTTTCTGATACTCTAAATGCCTCCATCTTGATTATTTTCCTAATTTACTACCTTCTGCACTTGTTTTTATTCATTTTTAATTTAATTGCATTTATTTAAACTGTATTTGCTTTAATATTGCTACACACTCAAGCATGCTAGCTTGCACTGCATTTGAATTGTTTATACTGCTGCTTTAGCTGCTTTTCTGTAAAAAAAAAGTTCTAAGCTTGTTTCCTGTCTTTCCTGTAACTAGTGTAGTCTAGATAGAGATTTGCTGTATCCAGGGCTGTTTGTAAGCTTCTGAGTCCTCCAAGCCTTTCTGTGTTGGAGGGAAACCGCTAGCTTATCAGTGGGAGTGGTAAGCACTAGGTAGCCTATCTACCACAAGAGGAGTGGTTTCTGGCCCAGAAATTGTAGTTTATTGGCTGTTTGGGAAGTTTTTCCATCCCTTTTAACTTTTTGGTTTAAAAGCCCGTGTTTGTGCTTGTTTCCCACCTTTCCTGTAACTAATTTAGTCCAGATACAGATTTGTTGTATCCAGGACTGTTTGTAAGCTTCTGAGCCTTGCAAGCCTTTCTGTGTTGGAGGGAAGCCTTCTAGCTTATCAGTGGGAGTGGTAAGCACTAGGTAGCCTATCTACCACAAGAGGAGTGGTTTCTGGCCCAGTAATTGTAGTTTATTTGCCATTTGGGCAGTTTTTCCATCCCTTTCAACTTTCTGGTTTAAAAGCTCATGTTTGCATTTGTTTCCTACCTTTCCTGTAACTATTTTAGTCAAGATACAGATTTTCTGTATCCAGGACTGTTTGTAAGCTTCTATGTTCCCCAAGCCTTTCAGTTGGAGTAAAGCCTTCTAGCTTATCAGTGGGAGTGGTAAGCAGTAGGTAGCCTATCTACCAGAAGAGGAATGGTTTCTGGCCCAGAAATTGTAGTTTATTAGCAGTTTGGGCAGCTTTTCCATCCCTTTCACCTTTCTGGTTTAAAAGCCCACATTTGCATGGGTTTCTGCTTGTTTAAGCTCTACACAGTGGTGCCAAGCTGAGGCAAACTATTACTGGTGCCAGAAAGTCTGCTCTTCAGTTTTTCCCTTTAGAATTTGCTAGTTCTTTCTCTCTAGCACTTTAAATAGCCTAATCACTTTGCACTTTTTACAGGTTTTTGTAACAATTATTGTAGTACACCTAAGTGCCATCAGCACTAGTCATTCTTCATGGAAATAGCTACAGTACTCAGTAGTTATGACCACCCCTCAAGGCATGATTAAAGGGCAGTTCCCTGTGCTTTCTCCTATTAACCTGGTGCAATTGAGCATTCTGAAGCAGTGTAGCAACTGCTCCATGCACACAGACAACCATCTCCTCTTACCTCCCAGCACTCAGACTTGTGAGAGATGCACTTGTATCACCAAATTGAAAGCTATGCACTCTCCAGCCAAGACCAGACTAGCTAATCAAGAGGACAGGGTCAACACCTGCACCACACCACATGGAACACATAGCCCTCCAGAACACCCACTATCACATCTCTCACTTAAAAACACAAACCACACACCCACCTCTGCAGAGGCTCTC
Source organism: Protopterus annectens (assembly GCF_019279795.1). Lineage (NCBI taxonomy): Eukaryota > Metazoa > Chordata > Ceratodontiformes > Protopteridae > Protopterus > Protopterus annectens. The sequence continues at coordinate 1,540,565,484 of NC_056726.1, forward strand.
AACAGAAAATTACCCAAACAGCAGAGACCTCCAAGACAGAAATGCACTCGACCACCACAACACAGTAAAAACCACAGGACACATAGCTCACCTCCACAGTGTGCCCCTTAACCTAAGCCCCTAAGGCTAAGCACCTTGCCCAATACAATAATCATTGGTGACTCAATAGTAAGGCACACAGATGTCACACTCACTAGGTTGAATAAGGAGAAGGCAGCAGCCAGCTGTCTATCTGGTGCCAGAATCTGACACATACCACATGCACTCAGCTCACTCCACAACAAGTACAAGTACTACTCTGCCATTGTCCATGTAAGTGTGAATGACCTGAGATGCACCTCCCTGGACTACATGAAAAGAAACATGGTGGAGCTCTCGGATTATGTTGCCCAGGCAGGTATGACACTAGCCCTGAGCATTATCCTACCATCACCCAGAATGATACCGCAGACTAAACAAAAAATGACTGACTTCAACAAGTTTCTGGTTTCATTCTATGGGGATCCAGTATCTGTCTGCTTGGGATGACATGATTGACAGACCTCGATGCTTTGCCAGAGATAGCCTGCATCTATCACCCCTGGGTTTCTGGGTACTGGCTAAGGCTCTTGCCACCCCTATATTGCCTTTTTTAGGCAGTGTTCCAAAGACCAAATTACCACCATAACAGCTATAAATAAATGCAATCTGAGGGTCATGTTGCTCAACTATAGAACTCTAAATCTCAAGATATACTCACTTGAAGCACTCCTCAAAATGGAGAACACTGACATTTGTGCTGTAGCGGACACCCAGTTTAAAACAGTAGGAAGCACCCCTGCTCTACCAGGCTATAACTCATTCCACACCTTTCGGCCCCGAAACATGGACCGAAGCTCCAAATGTGGTGGCATCTCCATATTCATAAAGGATATGCAAACCTCCAGAATAGTAGCCCAGCATAACGTGTCTGAGATAATTCAGGTACAACTAACCTTGGGTAATACAGAGATCCAGGTCATAGCCTGTTATAGGTCCCCAACCATGTCTCCTAGACTCTGACTCCATGATCCTAAGCACCCTGGAATCTATCAAGGTCCAAACCAACACTCTCTTACTAGAAGACTTAAACTACCCCTCCATCAGCTGGGAAAACTACTCAAACACCAATACACTGGCCCAACGCTTCCTGGAATTCATTAATTCCAATGCCCTGGACCAGCTCATTTTGATCCGCACTGGAGGAAGCAACATCCTTGACCTAATTATTACTAACATGGGCGACCGATGCTCTATACCAATAGTCAATCCCTTCCTGGTCAGATCCGACCATAAACTAATCACCATGGAAATCCACATCTCACCCACACCCCCGACAAAGGTAACCACCTTGAAAAACTTCTTCAAAGCTGACTTTGGACTCCTAAAAACAGAGGTGGCTAACTTCATGGCAGCCATGTCAATGGAAATAGCTGCATGACTGCCAAATCATACACCAGTGCACTGTACAAACATGCACACAAATGCATGGAACTAGCCATACCCAACAGGACCAAGATGCTCTCCTCCAAAAAAAGGTAGCCAATCTGGTGGTGCCCTGCCATTAATAAACTCTACAACAGAAGAAAGAAACTGTTGCAGAAAAAAGTGAAGTCACAAGACTGGAAAAACTCCCTTATTAGCCTCAATAAAAAGTTGAGATCCCTCATCAAATCCTCTAAAGCCAGCTATGAAGGCAGAATTGCAGCAGACACTAAAACAATCACAAAGTTTTCTATAACTATATCAAGAACCTCCACGGCAATACCCAGATTTGCTCTGAGATACTGCACAATGGTACCTACTATACTCAGCCAACAGATATTGCCAACATACTGGCCGACAGATTCAGTGCCAACTTTACCCCTGTCTGCCCCCCTAAAGGACCAGTCACAATACTGGAAGAATGCCAAGCACCCAGCATTATTGCAGCACAGGTTAAAGTTTCATTGTCCAAGACCAAGAATATAACTTCCATGGGACCCGATAAAATCCATGGCTGTGTTCTACGTGAACTACAAAGTGAACTGGCACCACATCTGTGTGCCCTGTTCAGTCACAGCCTCACCTCAGGCTTTGTCCCTACTGAATGGCACATTGCTGCAGTCATCCCTCTCCATAAAGGGGGAGTGACTGCAGACCCTGGGAATTATCGCCCCATTAGCCTGATGAATCTAATATGTAAAGCTATGGAGTGCATCATCATGGACCTGATTAACAAAGATATAGGAAATGTCCAAACTCTAGACCCTACACAATTTGGCTTTGTGAAAGGGAGATCAAGCCTGCTCAACCTGGTTGACTTCTTTGAGTCAGTCACCAGGGCTGAGGATGAAGGTAAGGCAGGGCATACAGCCTACCTCAATCTGGCCAAGGTCTTTGATACCATTCCTCACTCAGGAATTATTGATGAACTCACCAAACTAGGCATCAACCCCTATATCACTAGGTGGGTTGCAAATTGGCTAACAGATAGAACACATAGTGTGAAAGTAGCAGACTCCAAGTCAGACTGCCGACCAGTCATGAGTGGAGTCCCACAGGGATCGGTCCTGGGTCCTCTCCTGTTCAGCATCTATTTCTCAGAAGTCCAGGCCAACACAAAGGGGCTCTGGCTGACCAAGTCTGCAGACGGCTGCAAGCTGGAAGCCATTATTAACTCCCCAAGTGATGCAGACATCGAACAGAAAAGCCTCACTGAGACCAATGACTGGTATGAAACCACGGCCTTAAGCTTAAGTCCAAAAAATGCGTCGTCATCCCCTTTGGTAAAAACTCAGTTCCCAAAAAAACAATAGGCCAGCATACATAGGCATGGGGTGCCTAAAAATAAATATATTTTATTTAAACATGAATTAGGCAAAACAGACCGGTTTCCGCCCAGACCTTATTAAGCCTTCCTCGGTGTAAAGATACAGGCAACAAAGCCAAGCCTAATATACATATAAATCATCACATGATACAACAAAACTCCCCCTGATTGGTTGGATACAGATGCTCATTTAGACACAGAGGAAATAATGCCCCCAGCTTGATAATCCACTTTTTTTCTTTCTTGTTCAATATATGATGCCAACCAGTTTTATTAGCCCGGTCCCCACTTATCCTATCAATAATAGTAAACCTGAAAGATACTGTAGTGTGGGTCAGAGAATGTTTGTGTAATGCATTACTAGGTTTTTTTAATCTGATATCACCAAGATGTTCAGACATCCTTATCCTTGCTGGCTGGGAAGTTTGTCCTGTATAGAAAGTGGAACACTCATTACTCAGTTCCCACTAATTACCACATCAAAGGGAGCCCACTGAACACTGAAGGCATTATAAGAGATCTGGGGATGCAGGCTGACAGAAACCTCTCCTTCGACCACCACATTGCCACTGTGGTCAGAAAGTCCTTCTATGTGGCACATCTCATTACCAAGGGTTTTGCATCCAGGAAGAAAGAGGTCATCATCTCTCTCTACTCTTCCCTCATTAGGCTAATCATTGAGTACAATGCCCCATTTGGCATGTACTTCACTAGACACCTGCAACAGGTGGAGAGGCCACAGAAGTACCTCATGAAGAGGATCATAGGCATTAAACACATGTCCTACATGGACAGACTCATATGATTCCAGCTATTCTCTGTCTCATATCGTCTACTAAGAGGCAATGTCTGCTTGACTTACAAAGCCATGTCTGACCCAGCCCTGTTAGAAATGTTACACCTAAAGAAATCCCAATCCCTCCACACCACATGTTCCAGAGACCTCACCCTCATTACCACAATCAATAGAACATGCAGGAGGGACAGTTTCAAAACCCAGAGACTGCCCATGCTCTGGAATAGACTTCCCATACAAATCAAGCATAGCACCTCTCTGGGCCTCTTCAAGAGAAATCTTGATGAGTGGATGGGTAATAGAAAGTTCACCCCGGGGATCACCCCAGTGGATCTACTTGATAGAGGCACTGGGAACTAACATTGGGCAGCATGATGCCAGGGCACCACTATGGACTAGGCTTGTAAAGGCTCCAGGGCCATTAGCCTAGTACACACCTATGAAGCTATGAACCTACGTTTATTTAACCTTTGTTACCTGGGTTAGTCCCATTAGGCTACAAGTCTCTTTTTAGGGGAGACTCACAGTGGTATTTATACTACAAAGGGAAATTTGGCCAAGGCATCAGGCAACACAGTCTACTGTTTCCAATAGGTGCTATGGTATATTTTTCATCCACCTGAGCTACCACCAACTCATCCAGATGGGGCCCTGGTTTTGAGCTACCACCAACTACAGCAGATGGAGCCCTGGTTTTGAGCTACCACCAACTCCAGCAGATAGGGCCGTGGTGTACATCTTATCTAAAGTATGACACATTCAGGAGTCCAGCACCCTCTTTTGCTACACTGCAGTCATACTGCTCAACTGTACAGATTGTCGCAGAATGTCTTGATTTTTGCCTTATATTTTTGGTCCATTTTTCATAAAATTGTGGCTTTCAGGCAAATTAGTGTCAAATCATTAAAGACCGAACTTAGAAAATAATGATAGACATTTGAGTTTTAGGCTTCATACCCTTCAGAAAATTCTTGCTAATGCAAAATCTGTTATTCTATCAACTTTCAAAGTCTGTAAGAGCAATATTTCAAAATTGTCCCTATTTGTACCACTTTTTTATGGCTTTGTCCAGATTTCTTATTCTAAGAGGGTGACAGGTATGATTGTAGTGTCAGTAATTGATTTACCTGGTGTGGGAATAGAACCCACAGCCTCCTGCATCAAATGTTAGTGTGCTACCTCCTACATCATTGACACTGCATTATAGTAATGGTAATGGTAGTGTTCTGTTCAGCAGTAGCAGCAGCAGCAAAGGTGCATAGGAGAGGAAATCCTATCCTCTGGTTCCTTTAAGACAGATGTTTGAAGGCCTGAGTGTATCGGCAACAAAGAAACAGTAAGAATATGGAACAGAAACCTTACTGAAAGCTATCATTGTCTAAAGTGATTTAATAACTTTAGATAGACAGCCCTAATACCCTGATCAAAACTAGCAGACATCTTGCAAGAAAGGAAAAGGTTTGAATGTGACTAAACAAAATGTGCATGTAGAATATGATTTTCTTATTTGCTACTTTTTATGAAAATGCCAGTTTAAGAACAGAAGCTCCTTTCAAAAAACTAAAATTGACCTGCACCAAAAAACATCTCCCTGTGATCTAAGTCTGATTTGTAAATGCTTGTCCATGCTTATTTTGTGATCGATTCATCTGTGAATACTTTGGATTCAAACCCTGATATCTGTGTTTGAGTTATGCATTATTGTCATAAAACCCAGTAATATAGGAAGTACTATGTCCATTCATTACTGTCCTTCATGAGACATATGTATTTGACCACAGAATATAATAAAATGCATGAGCTATGCAGTTCCTCTTGTTTTATTAATCATTCTGTGTAAATGAGTTGGCCACTGATGTTGTTAAAATCATATTTGGATCAAACAGTAGTAGAATTAAATTAGCACTTTAAATCTTTATCTGTTTGAAAGATGACTCACTTATCCTTGATAGGAGAACCGTTTATGTTATTTTCGAGAATGAAATGGGAACATTAAGATTTCTGATTCATCTTTGGGGTTACTGTTGCTTTGGTCTTGCATCATGCAATTTTGAATTAGGAAGCCCATTTCTAAATAGTTATTATGTTGATCAGGACTGATTTGTAGCCCACTGTCAATGTTTCTAGTTGTTTCCTGCTCATTTATTTTAGGCATTGCTACCCAAGAAAGCAGGCCTGCTTGCTCCTCCATCACAGTATTTCTGAAATAGAGATTTCTGACACACTAATGATTTGACCTCAATATTAATTGTAGCCTAAGGCAACAAATTAAAAGGTAAAAGGTTTTAATTCCCACTGTATATGCTGTTTTCATTATTTCCATATTTCCACCCAATGAATTTGGCAGGAAGTCAGCTTTCATGTGCTGACATTGCTGAGTGCATTTGAGAGTTGAATAATAAAATTTACATGTGTAATGACGGCAGCCATATTTCATTAGTGGGAAGGTCCCTTGCTTAATGTTCTAGCTGTGATTTCTTGTAATTAGTGCCTTTTGTTTGTCTAGGCAAATTTTAAAGAGCAAGGTATTAAACAGTTATGTCACAATGATAGATTTCCTCAGCTTGCAGGTTCAGTGTTGTACGATTAATTTACATTTTTATATTGATTTTAAAGAATGCAGACTGATTTGTTGACAGTTTAATTTTTTCCTTACAAATGCCTGTTAGTTTTCATATAGCTTCTGGGCAAAGTCTATCAAGCCATGTACTTTCAGAATGGAATAATTAAGTTAAAAATCAATTAATAAATTACTTTCGCACAGTAGTAGACTTTTCTAAATTCTATTTCATGGAACAATGAAAGCAAATACAGTTTAATAGAGTGACTGTATTTAATAAATTATTTTGCACTTTTGATTCTGACTTACTTTTTTAATTTATGCTAAAGAAAGTTTATTTCTATGTTACAGATCAGTCAGACAGGGAATGTTTTATATCCCACGTGTATTATAAGTGTTCCGAAAGTTTAGATGATCGAAATATGACAAAACTCAATTATAAAATATAAATTTAATTATAAAAATAATACCTAATGATCTCATTATCAAATAATATATAAGGAAATACGGAATGCCAAAAGGTGTTGCATTCTGAAAATGCTAGACTTCTTTCTAGTACATTGACTGAAAATTAAACTAAATAAAGAAGTTAAAATAATTCCTTTGTATGCAGTAGGGGCACTTAAATATCTGTCATAAGACCCCTATTACTTCAGTATATTGTATATAATTTAACCAAGCTAAAACAGGTTCAGGATTATTGAAGGATTATTCTTCAATGGAAAAATGCACAAATTTGAATTGCTGAAAACCACTTTTAGTGAACACAATTTCAAGTTTTTTTTTGCAGGGGACCAATCCTCCTGCACTCCCAGTGTGGGGGGAGACCTGCCATGCATCCCTAACTTTTATATCCATCTATCTCTGTTTCTATCTCTAGCTGTGTATCAACAGCATGACCACAGAATATTACCATTCTTTGAAAGTCATTTTCAGCATTTCAGTATAGACTCTGACATTTGTTAAAGCATAATCCTTTGATTAACATTCATGTTCCTGCAAAACACACCCCATTTTAGCTGAAAATTAACACTATATATCTCACCAGGGGAAAGGAGCCACGTGGTACTTAAATGCCCAGAAATGCACAGATGGGTTATGGATGAGGGTGGGACTGTTACTCTGACAAGGGTGTGAAGGGCTGGTTATCTTTCAAAGTTCTCTCTCATGTCTTTGCTTTCAACAGCAACCATTTTCTGTCTATATTTTTAGCAACAACCATTTTTCTCTGTCTGATGTAAAAATGACCATATTCAGGATACTGCAGTGGATTTGGAATTAAGAAGGGCAATTGTTCTATCCTTCCGACAAGGTCTCTCTAAATATTTTCCACAAAGTTACAGAATGTACAGATGACAGCTATTACATTACATCAGATCTGATGTGTACTGCAGCCTCATTCATAAATAAGTATTATATTCTTTAGGAGAATACCATCACAGATTCTTTTCAAAGACTTCTGTCACAGAACTTGCAATTTATATTAGAACCTTTTCCCAACATGCCTCTTTGATTATTAAAATGTGCCATGGGCACACCTTAAATATTGCTTCATATAATAAACCCTGCTTTTGTAGTAATGTTCTCAGAATTGGTGCTTCCTGTTCTCTCAGTACAGAAAGAAACCATTTATCAGTCTGCCTTTCCCGTATCAACATCTGATTCATCCCTTCCTCTTTCTTTTTGTTACTATCATCTTATGGGCATTCTACTTCTGTTTGAACCCCAATACTTGAATTCCACTGACTAGCAGCCAGAGACACCAGTGGCTGTAACCCCACTGACCCAGCTGACAACCATCTACTTGCACTTTGAACTCAAACATGAGTTCATTGATGCAGCTGCTGCACCATCTGCTCAAGTCCTGGGAGACAAACGCAAGCAATACAAGCTCTCGCTGCAGACCAGGTAAGTGGAGAAGGGAAATGGGAAGGCAAGGGGGGGGGGGTTAGGTTTGTGGAGTGACCGGAGGGTATCAGAAGGTTTGGATTAGGAAGGGGGAGGGAGATGTTTGGATTAGGGGTGATTGGGAGTTTAAGGTTGCCAAGTGGATGGTGATTTTTAGTTTGAGGAGTGATCTGGAGATTAGGTTTAGCGAAGGCAGGAAGATTTTAAGTTTAGGGAGCAATCAAAATGTGTTAAAAGGGTAGGGTTAGGAAAGGGAGCAGGATGTGAGATTTAAGAAGTGATCTAGAGATTATGGTTAGGAGGGGAGAATGATTTTAGATTTAGGGAGCAATCAGTAGGTATCAGAAGGGAGGGGAGGGGGATATTAGGTTTAGGGGTGACTGGGAGGTATTGGAAAGCTAAGGATAGGTAGAGAAAGGGGATATATGTTTAGGGAAAATTAGAAGATTAGAATTAGGGAGGAAAGAAGAATTTTAGGTTTAGGAGCTGACCGGTAGTTTAGGTTTGGGTACTGGGAGGGAGATTTGAAGTTTAGGGGTTATTGGGAGGTCTTGGATAGTTAAGGTTAGGTAGGGAATGGGGATATTAGGTTTAGAGAACAATTAGAAGATTAGAGTTGGGGGGAAGGGGGATTTTAGGTA